>NW_028083231.1:1543175-1563995 GCF_014824575.4 Sturnira hondurensis
ACTGTTGGTGGGATTGCAGACTGGTACAACCACTATGGAAAACAGTATGGAATTTTCTAAGAAAACTAAAAATGAACGTGCCTTTTGACCCAGCAATTCCACTCTTGGGAGTATATCCTAAGAACCCTGAAACACCAATCCAAAAGAACCTATGCACCCCGATGTTCATAGCAGCACAATTTACAATAGCCAAGAGTTGGAAGCAACCTAGATGCCCATCGGTAAATGACTGGATCAAAAAACTATGGTACATTTACACAATGGAATTCTATGCTGCAGAAAGGAAGAAGGAACTATTACCCTTTGCAACATCATGGATGGAACTGGAAAGCATTATGCTGAGTGAAATAAGCCAGGCGGTGAAAGACAAATATCATATGATCTCACCGTTAACAGGAATCTAAACAAACCAAACAAGCAAGCAAAATACGACCAATGACACTCAAATATGGAACAGGCTGACAGGGTCCAGAGGGGAGAGGGGAGAGAATCATAGGGGAAAAGGGAATGGACTCACATGAACAAGTATAAAGGACACATGGACAATAACTAAGGGTGGGGGTGGAAAGGGGAGGGAGGCGGGGAGCATGGGGCGGGGGGTGGGCAGGGTTGGGAATATAAGACAGAAACCTGTACTTGAACAAGAATTAAATAAAAATTATATTAAAACAAACAAAAAAAGAAAATTTTCAACAAGTACAAGAAGTTGGAAACTTTTGGTTTACACATTTTTCAAATAAAGAGGTGGTTCTATGCAAAAAAAAAATGGACAAAGGATTTGAATGGACATTTCTCCAAAGAAGACATAGAAATAGCCAATGGATGCATTAAAAGATGCCCAACATGAACAGGCATTCCAAGAATACAGAGCAAAACCGTATGAGATAGCACTTCACACCCACTAGAATGGATATAATCAAGAAGATGGATAATAAAAAGAATTGAATAAGGATGTAGATAAATTGAAACCTTTATACATCATCAACAGAAATGTAAAATGGTGCCGCTACTTTGCAGAACAGACCTACAGAAACTTACAGTCACTATCTGACCCAGTAATTACACTCCTGAGTATAAACCTGGGAGGAACAATGATAAATATCCACATAAAAACTTATACCAAATGTTCATAACAGCATTACTTAACCAAAAAATGGAAGCAATTCCAAACATCTATCAACTAATGGATAAACAAAATGCAATATATCCATATGATGGGAATATTATTAAGCCATAAAAAGAAATCAAGTCCTTCAGGGGAAAAGGGGAAGGATTCACAGAAACTAGTATAAAGGACACATGGAGAACAACTAAGGGGGGTGGAAATGGGAGGGAGGTGGGGAGCACGGTGGGGTGGGCTGGGAAAAAAGTGGGGGACGGAAAATTGTACTTGAACAATAATTAAATTTTAAAATTTTTTTAAAAAGAAATGAAGTTCTAATAAATACTATGACATGCATGAATCTGAAAAGTATCATGCTAATTAAAATCATCCAGTTACAAAAGACCACATTTTTAAAAGATTTTATTTTTATCTTTATAGAGGAAGGAAAGGAGAGAAATATCAATGTATGGTTGCCTCTCGTGAGTCCCCTGCTGGGAACTGGCCTGCAACCCAGGCATGTGTCCTGACTGGGAATCGAACCACGATCGTGTGGTTTGTAGACCCGAGCTCAATCCGCTGAGCTACACCAGCCAGGGCTCCAAAAGGCCACATTTTTGTTGTGACTCTATTTATAAGAAATTTCAACAGGCAAATCTGTAGAAACAGAAAGCGGATTAGTGGTTACAAGGGCCTGGGGAAGTTGGGGGTGGAACAGGGAGTGATGGCTAAATGGTAAGGGGTATTTTTTCAGGTGATGAAAATATTCTCAAATTGATTGTGTTAATGGTTTCACAATTCTGTGTATATACTAAAAATGCTTGAATTGTACACTTTAAATGGGTGAATTATATATCAATAAACCTGAGATCAATGAAGATACGCTTTTTTAAACATTGAGTTTATTTGCTACTGAATATTTTAAATTACTTATGAAATACTGTTGATTTTGGAGTAATAGTCAATAATGTACTTTTGCTTCTTTGCTATATGTCTTCTTCCAAGAATGCTGATTAAAGCCACAACTCCATATAGCAGGAAAAAATATTTAGTAATTACAGTACATTTCATGGTATAAAGAATTTGTACTGAGACATAAAGGCAACTCTATCTTTACATGCACAAGTTGTCTCTTTACATTTTTACAGAATTATTGTTGTGTTATAAAATAATATAGAATCAGCATAGAAAATATGGGGGGAATGCAGAACAGGTGAGAAAAAAGCCATTCAACTTCATTCTCACCCATCAGATAACAACTGTTAACGTTCTGGTTTATTTTTTCCCTTTTTAACAATAAATTATTTCACATAATTTGATCACATATAGTTCAATATTTACCTACTGTATGTTTTCATAGCAACTTTGAGGAATAAACCTAGTGATATTTGGACCATGGTCCTGATCTGTCTCTCAATCTTCCTCCTCCCTTCCATCTTAACTTCTTTTTCCTAGAGCTCAATACCACCAACAACCAAGCTTGAAGATAATGAAGCCATTAAGAAGAAAAGTTACCAAACAAGGCTTAAAGTCTCCATCATCTTGAACTGTCCATCCACCACTATGAAGTTTATTGCTATCTCTCCTTGGCTTGCACAGATAAATGAATAGCACAGAAACAGTTCAATTTCATCTTTGCAAAAGAGGTCATAAATACAAATGGAGACTCTAGGGACACCTAGCTCTCATCTAGTCAAATATGGGCCCCCCTTACAATTTCATGGGATATTTGCAATGCTGTCATGATCTCCTCAACAGATGACCTCTTTAATGTTTTTAGGAGAACAACACAAAGAGTGACCAGTTCTCCAGAAAATAAAAGGTTGTTTCTCCATTGTAAGAGCATGATCATTGATAAGGTAGGATCATTCCATGAAGAACACTGTATTTTTAAAGCCAGAGATACAAAGTCCATCTATAAGCTGTGTGAAGCCTGTTCATAACATCAGAACACAGGAGCTGCATCTATTCCAAAGTCCCCAGCCAGCAAAAGAGAGCTAGGTTGAGAGCCTGTAGGCATAGGGTTTATACAGACACTGTGCATGGTAAATGTGCATTTCCATTGCAGATTGCCACGCTGATGAAAATGCAATTGGATCCAACAAAGCCCAAAGCCCCAAAATTGAAAATGCCTTGTAAAGGTAAGATCCACATGTATGCTGCAAGATTTGACAAGGCAGCACCTGAAGAAGTTGCCGAATTATTTGGTATACCAGACAAAAAGAGACATGTTGCTAATAGCCTTATCAAACCCAAATACCAATTTTCTCTATCACGTGCTCATTATTAAAATGCCTTAACCTTGCTTTTATACAGATGGAAATAACATGCTAAAAAAGGAATATTTTAAGTCAGTTGTTATTTGGATCTAGCTGTGATGAAAACAACTATTAGGACAAAAGAAGACAGTAACAAATTATGCAAAACTTATAACATTAGTCACTAAGAGCATCCTGTGGGAGAACCAAGTATAATAAGATGGATACATAGTATGGTAAATTAAATCTTCTTTGCAAGACTATTGTACTACAAAAAGCATAGTGAAAACATAATTGTGAATCCAAAGTTTTGAAATTATGAACAAAGCTCTCAATTCATGCAATTTCCAAAAATTACCTGAAATAGTCAACCCAATGGATAGGTAAATATTTGGTTAAAAATGGGAAGAATCTCAAGTCCTAAGGAAATACTGAGTGCCATTAAAAACCAGCTGAAGAGGAATAATTAGTTGAATAGATGTTTATGTACAATTTTCTTTTTTATTTTATTGTATTTTTTTCAATTCTATTCAATATCTCCTCCTTGATGAACAAACACTTCTGAAGTGAACTTCAGTCTCAAAATAGAGGCATCATTGCCACAAATGATGACCAGAGACAAGTAAACAAGTGACTGAATGCAAAGGTCTCTTCCAAGGCTAATATTCATCAATTTTATTAGTTTCTATCAAAGCAGCTATAAATCTGAGCACCCAATTAACTATACAACACAGAGAATGCAAAAATATGGGGAAATATTGCATTGTCATACAATATTTTTTCTTAAATTTAGTCTTGCAGTTTCAAGATAACTAGAAAATTCTGTGATGCTACTTTTATTGATGCCAGGGGATGAGAATTTACAGGTTATTCTTTAGGCTATTCTGCAGTTTCTATTTGGAGCAGAGAAATATAATTTGGGAAATTTGTTGTCAATTTCAGTTTGTCATCTTTCTCTATTGAAGACAGATGGGATTACATGCAAACATATGGGAAGATATTTTTCTAAGCCTAAAATATCTCACACATTTATATATTTTTTCATTATCATACAGGGCTGGGGTGTCACTTGGCTGTCACCTTGAAGTAATTGCACTTTCTACATAGAGAATGTCCAGCCCTAGGTTAATGCAGAATATAGAGAATGGCTTTACTAAGCCATTTTTCCTCTACCCTTCATAAAACTAGTTTTAGTTATATGATTGTCAATCATTATGCTGTACATCTGAAACTAATATAAAATAATATTAAATATCAACTGTAGTTGAAAAATAAAATTTAGTAAGCTACCTTTAGCCACTGTGCTAATGGCAGTTCTAGCTTTACTTCTCTGGTGCCTCTCAGCAAATTTTGGACTTTACATCAGGCTAACATGATTGTCCATGTCACAGCTGCTTGTAAAACCGATTTCTGTGTTGTCTTTCCATTTGTATATTCATACTCACCTCTTATTAATGAAATTAAGCCAGTGCCTTTGTTTTCTATTCTCTCTGGTAAACATTTGCAGTTTGCCACAAAGTCCTTCAAGAGTCTACCTTATCCACTACTGATTACTGAACATTTAAATATGAGCTACTTTCTTGCACAGTTTGCAGAGCTGGGTTGTTTTTCCCATGTTCAGTGGTAGTAGATTACATTTGTTTCCTCTGTTCTACTTCATCCATTTCCCTAAATCACTGGTTCTCTGATCTCAGGTAAGAAATCAAACAGGGCAACATTCTAAGGTTTTAAATTGCAGACTGGTACAACCACTATGGAAAACAGTATGGAATTTTCTCAGAAAAGTAAAAATGAATCTGCCTTTTGACCTAGCAATTCCACTGCTAGGATTATATTCTAAGAACCCTGAAACACCAATCCAAAAGAACCTATGCACCCAATGTTCATAGCAGCACAATTTACAATAGCCAAGAGTTGGAAGCAACCTAGGTGCCCATCAGTAAATGAATGGATCCAAAAACTATGATACATTTACACAATGGAATTCTATGCAGCAGAAAGCAAGAAGGAGCTCCTACCCTTTGCCTGAGCATGGATGGAACTGGAAAGCATTATGCTGAGTGAAATAAGCCAGACAGTGAAAGACAAATACCATATGATCTCACCTTTAACAGGAACCTAAACAACAACAACACGCACACACACACACACAAAAACCAAGCAAGCAAAATATAACCAAAGACACTGAAATAGAGAACAGGCCAACAAGGACCAGAGGGGAGAGGGGAGGGAATTTTAGGGGAAAAGGGGAAGGGTTTACAGGAACAAGTATAAAGGACACATGGACAATAATGTGGGTGGGGGGTTGGAAATGGGAGGGAGGTGGGGAGCACTGGAGGAGGTGGGCTGGGATGGTGGTAGAAGGCAGAAAACTGTACTTGAACAACAATTAAAATTTTAAAAACAGTAACTAAAAAAAGAAGTACAAATAGGTAGTTACAAAATAGTCATGGGTGTATACAGTGCAGTATAGGAAATGGAGCAGCCAAACAGCTTATATGCATGACTCATGGACATGAACAATGGTGTGGGGATTGCCTGAGGGAGTGTGGAGGTGTTGTGGGTTGAGGGGGGCAAAGGGGAAAATATTAGGACAACCGTAATAGCATATATTTTAAAAAGAAAAAAGTAAAAAATAAAATGAAAATAAAAATATGTTAGATAAAGAAGAAACTATGAAAGAATATTCATTTTTTTCTCAGAATGGGCTAGGCTTTTGTAAGCATAAGAACAAAAGGAAAACCATAAAATGAAAGATGTATAGCCCTAACAACAAAACATATAAATCTCTGTATGTTTAAACAATGTTAAAGTGCAAATAAGGAAATATATTTGCTAAACAAATGTGACAAAATATTTAATATTGTTACTATTCAGAGAACTTTTACAAATCAATAAGGCATTCTAATAGATAGATAGTCAGAGAACCACGCACTGCTGATTGACTCAGCAAGCATTCACAAACCCCTTCTCTCTTGTCTGCCTCACTGGGAAACAGGAGTATTAATTTGACACAATCCTGAAGTAACTGTCCGATAGAGGAGAAGGGCATTTCTAGGAAAATTTGTTTCCTTGATTAAAAGTACAGATTTTATACATATTTCTTACCTCATTCTCCCTGCCTTGAACAAGGATGGGATGGCTGAAGCTAGAGAAGTAATCTTGGAAATATACCATTGAGCTGCTGAACCATTACCACCAGCAGCTGGTTAATTCCAGGCTCCTGTATTGTGCAGAGGAAAAAAATAAACCGTATTAGTTTAAGCCACTATTAATGATGGTTTCAGATAATTTGAGCCAAAAATATTCCTCATGGATGTTCCTCATATTATTAAGCAATTCATACACAAAAAGTGAGATATAGAAAAGTAAATATAAGTATTGCTTCATCTCACAAATAAAATATATTTAAAACAAAATAGAAGCCCTGGCTGGTGTAGCTCAGAGGATTGAGTGCGGGCCTGTGAACCACACAATCGCCGTTCGATTCCCAGTCAGGGCACATGCCTGGGTTGCAGGCCAGTCCCCTGGTGGGTTGCAGGCCAGTCCCCAGCAGGGGACTCACGAGAGGCAACCATACATTGATCTTTCTCTCCTCCCTTCCCCTCCAAAGATAAATAAATAAAATATTTAAAATATATATTTAAAAAAAGAACAATTAAAAAAATAAATAAAACAAAATAGCAACTTTGAAGACATTATAGTAAATGAAATAAGCCAATCACAAAAGGACATGTATCTTATGATTGTATATAAATGAGATTTCTAGAATAGTCAAATTCATACAGAAAGTACAATGGTTGTTTTAAGGAGTTGGGAAAAGAGGGAGGAGAAAATGAAAAGTTAGTGTTGAATGGAAAATTTCAGATGGGAAAGAAAAAATTATCTGGGAAGTGGATGTTGGTGATAGTTGCCCAACATCATGAATGTACTTAATGCATGTGAACCGTACACTTAAAATGATTAAATTGGTAAATATTGTTATACAAGATCTGTCCAGTAAGAGCCCAGCCATTGGCTCATTAAGGGTTCATTAATATACAAGAGTGGTTTGTACAACATTATTGTAACCTGGCAGCCAAGGAGAGTGGACTGGAATGCACATGTATGAACAATGATGACCTCACTGTACTAGTCAGTGGGAGTGGTAGATGTCATTAAGTAAGCATGTGTACTGGGTGGCCGTCTCATTCAAAATGACCTAGCAAGTAGAGCCACACAAATCTGCATCAAATTTGGCATTAGGTTTGAACATTCCTCAAAAGAAACTATCCAGATGATTCAGAAGGCTGCAGCTGTGGCAATTGGTGATTGGCAGCTTCATCATGACAATGTGTCCACTCAAGTATCACATCCCAGGCAGAGTTTTTTGGCAAAACATCTAACTATCTAGGTGACTCAGCCCTGCTACAGCCCAGACTTGACACCCTGCAACTTCTGGCTTTTTCCAAAACTAAAATGACCTTTGAAAGGGAAGAGATTTCAGACCATTGACGAGATTCAGGAAAATACAATGGGGCAGCTGATGGCAATTGGGAGAACTGCATGAGGTCCCAACGTGCCTACTTTGAAGAGGATTGAGATGTCATTGTCCTATGTACAATGTTCCTTGTACCTTGTATCTTCTTCAATAGATATCCGTATTTTTCATATTATATGGCTGGATAACTTCTGGACAGACTTCGTATATACTTTACCACAATAAAAATACAATAAAATCAGAAAAGTAAAATAGCAATGAAATACTTTTTCCATTTTAAAAAAATAGCTACATTTTTTAATTTTCATTTTAAGTATATTTTAATTATACTATTACAATTTTCCTAATGTTTTCCCCCTTTATCTCCCTCCTCCCTGCACACATCTCCACCCTCCAGCATTCCCCCACCCTTAGTTCATGTCCATGGGTTGTACATATAAGTTCCTTGGCCTCTCCATTTCCCATTTCTTAATTTTTAAATTCTCCTAATGATAGTTTCTAAATGTGGGAAAACATAAATTCTCACATGCTACCAGTAGGAATATGAATTGACTAAACTGTTGCTGAACAAGAATGGAGGGTTGAGTGTCTCTCACCATAAAAAGCCAAACTCATGAGACAGGTGCTTGTGCAAAATAAAAGAGGTTTATTTGGGTGCTGCACAACCTGGGAAAATGGTGGACTCCCATCTTAAAGACCATCTCAATCCTCCTGTTCAAGCCCACAGTTCTTATAGGGATAGAAATGGGAGGACATTTTTTCTAATCCAATTATTTTTCTAGCTTTTAGCTTGCCAGGGCCATATCTATTCATCTTTCTAGTTTTTGGCATGTTCAGGGCCTTATCCATTCATCTTTCAAGTTTTCTGTGTGGGCACCAGTCCTATCCATTCATATCTACAGCTTTTGGAGTACTCAGTGTAAGAACTTCCCCCTGTCATCTTGGCCAATGGATGGAGACTCCCCTTGTTCCCCAACTTACACTTTTATGGTAACAATCCCCCCTTCAACACTCTGAACCCTTGTAATCTTACAAATGTAAATGGACAAAGGTCTCATTCTTCTGTAGTTACTTCCTGCTAGCAAAGACCATAGTCTTACCTATCCCCTTGCTCAGAGATTCTTACTAGATAACAAAGAAAGAGGACGTGTGGATCAGGAATGGGCTGAAGCCTTTAGGTGAAGAAAAAGAACTGCTATCTTTGGAAGGTGGCATATGCAGTGTCTTGAGGATGGAACTGCTGAACAAGCAAAGCTGTTAGATTGCTCCATGTTTCGAGATGGTGCTGCAGATGGGCTTCCAAATTTAGACCTACTGTGCAGACAAACAATCAAGTGTTTAGTGGGGGGTCAGAAACTAGAGAGAATAAAGGATCCCCATGACCTAGCCCTGAACAGGGTTTTGTGAGTCAATCCCCCACAGCAGAATTAATTTTTTTCTAGGAAACCACTGTCTGGGAAATTCAGAAAAGAAGGAAAAGGAAAAAAGGAAAAAAAATAAAATGCAACATTATCACTTAGCTTTGGGAGCCACTGCCCCTTTCTCTAAGAGGAATTTTCAAACTCCTTCAGTAGTGCAGGTCCCGTTTTCCCTTACAGTATCAACAGCAGTAGCAAGATCTGAGCCCTCTAGCAGATATCCACTTTATCCATGTGTGGTGGATCCAAGGCTTGATTCCTGTGAGCTTTAAGGAAGAGTGTGTTGTCAGCAGGACATCATAGGGACCATTTCTCAGCTAACTGCTGTTAAGGATCTTGAGTCTTCTAGGTATTTAGTAAGACTCAGTCTCCTTGCTGGACCAGGTTTAAGGGTTGATCAGGTGGGAAGATGGACCTTCAATGAGCAAATGTGCAAAATTGTTAGTTTGACCTCGATGTTGTACATATTGATTCTTGATTCATGTTCTACATGTAAAGGGAGTGTTCTTACAACAGAAACTTGGAAGGGCTGCTCATAAACTACTTCAAAAGGACTTAATTTTTTTAAAAATATTTATTTATCTTTAGAGGGGAAAGGAAGGAGAGAGGAAGAGGAATGTCAATGTATGGTTGCTTCTCTTCTCGTGCATCCCCTGCTGGGAACTGGCCCCTGCCGGGAACTAGCCTGCAACCCAGGTATGTGCCCTGACTGGGAATTGAACCGCCCACACTCAATCCACTGAGCTACACCAGCCAGGGCTCAAAAGGACTTAATTTAAGCCTGCTTCAGGATGCTACCTTAATCTTAATCAAGGCAATAGGCAGTTCCTGGTCCCATTTCAAATGTGCTATCTGGCATATTTCCTCCAGGGTACTTTTATTTCCCAGTCTTTTCCATAGATTGTGATTTCAAAATGCATGTAGCTTCCATTGAATTTGTAGTGCCTATCTTCTCTTATGGGAGATTTCTGATGTTAACAACAGTCCATTGTTGCTTTGAATGCTGTAAGACATTCCAACCCTAGGGATTATTTCTTTACGTAGAACTTTTGCTACTTCAGTTGCCTTCTCGATTCTAGTTGGGTATGACTCTATCCATTCAGAAGAAGGGTCCACAAAAACTAATAAAAATATAAAGTTTTCCCTGGTGTTAGACATCTGTGTAAATTCAACTTGCCAGTCTTAAAATGGGCACATCCCTTTATATGATACTCCCTTTTTTATTAGGGTAAATTATATCTTAGGGTTGTTTTTGACACATATCTTACAGGCTTGGATAATCTTCTGAATAGTCCTTTGCAAATGATGTCAGTGTAGATGTTAATATTCTTTCCCTTAGACAATAATAAGGCTCTGGTTAGGGCTATCAGTTCAAACTTTCGTGCTGAGGTTCCTATGGCAAGAGCTTAGGCTTCTGTCATCTCGTCTGTGGTGACTACCTATTATCCAGCTCATCACTAACCATTGTCCATGAAGTTTCTCCCACCTATACATAATTACAAGTCAGGTTCTGTCAGTGGCTGGTCCAATAGATCCAGTCTGCTGAAATAAAGTTGGTCAATGATTTCCAAGCAATCATACTAAAGTTCTGAGCCTCTGTCAGTCTGGGAGCAGGGTGGCAGGATTTAAGGTAGGGGTAGTCTGTCAGGTAACATTTGAGTTGTCTAATAAAATGGCCTGATATTTTTCCATGTACCCCGACACCAGCCAATACCTTCCTTTCTGTTCCAATAGAGTTAGGGCCCAGTGTTGTACAAATATCATAGTGGGCTGCTCCAGAGTGAACTTCTCTGCTTCCTATAAGATGTCACAGGTAGGTGCTACTGTTGGAGGCATGGTGGCCAACCCTTTGTTATATTATGTAATTTCTTTGAGAAATAGGCTATGTGTTTGGGGGTTTATTCCCAGAGTCTGTATTAATATCCCCAGTCCAATTCCTTGCTTTTCATGCATGGATAATTTGAAAGGTTTCTGTAAGTTGGGCAATCATAATGCATGAGCTAAAAGTAGTTTTTCATTCAAGGTGTCAAATGGCAGGTGACAGTCTCTTGTCCATTCAAAAGTTTCAGAATACAGCCCTTTCAAAGAATTATACAATGATTTTGCTCTAAGTCCAAAGTTTGGAATCCAAATTCAACAGAACCATGACATCCCTAAGAATCTACAAAGCTGCCTCTGATTCTCTGGGACTTTTTTGTAGCACTGGCCTTTTTTTTCTTTTGATCAACCTTCAAGCCCCTAGTGTTCTGTTTCAGTTGTAATCCCAAGTATGCCATCTACTGTTTGCAAATTTGGGCCCATGAGGTAAATATTTTATATCTTCTTTATGCCAAATGATTTAGGACTATGATGGTGTTGAGTAAATAGTCCTCATAAGCATTGTTAGTTATCAGTAAGTCCTCCGTGTATTGTAGAAGAACTCCTGATTTCAATTGATTATCCCTTAAATCTCTTGCTAATATAGGGTCCAGCACTAATAACACCACTTTTATTGCAAAAATATTTTATTTAAAAAATAAAATATTATTTAAAATAAATATTTAATTTAAAAAATCACAAGCATGTATAAATGGAACATCATCAACAAAACAAACAAATAAGCAAACAAGAACCAGAAACTTAGAAATAAAGAACAAACTGGCCCTGGATGGTGTAGCTCAGTGGATTGAGCACAGGCCTGTGAACCAAAGGACTGTGGTTTGATTCCTGGTCAGGGCACATGCCTGGGTTGCAGGCCAGTTCCCAGCAGGGAATGCATGAGAGGTAAGCATACATTGATATTTCTCTCCCTATCTCCTTCTTTTCCCCTCTAAAAGATAAATAAATAAAATCTTTTAAAGAAAGAACAAACTGACCAGAAAGGTGAGACAAGGAAAATAAGGGGAACATGTACAAAGGACCAATGCACAAGGACAATGGGGTGGGGAGTATCTTTGGGAGCAGGGGTTGGATGGGGCAGGTGAGAGCAATAAGGGGAAATGGGTACAACTATAACTGAACAAGAGTAAAAATAAATTTTAAAAATCAAAATTATAAGCATGTAATTTTTAACATAACAATATCACAAGCGTACCATATGACATTTTAGGTGAAATGTTCAAATTAAAACTATAAATCATTACACCCATATAATACCCTACCAGGCATACTCAAGCAGGTGTTACTTCTCCTGAACACCGTATTTTCCACAATATATTTGGAGAATTCTTAAATTCTTGTGGCAACACAGTCCAAGTGTATTGGAACAGGTCTCTACTTTTTGGGTTCTACCATTCAAAGGCGAATAGTAGTTGAACCTGTTCATCTATTGGGATGCATAAAAAAGCATCCTTCAAGTCTAAGACTGAAAACCATTTTCTATGCCCAGACACCATGGTCAACAAAGCATAAGGGTGGGAGAGGCCAGGATGATGGCGACGGAGTAGGACAGAGTGGATTCCAGCCCCCATACACATGAGAGAAAATCCTGGCAGATCTACTGAGGAACAGCGCAATCAACTAACAATCTCCCAGCATTTATGAAATTGGGAGACCAGAGATGGTGACGGACGATGAGGGACCAGAGAGCTGCAGGTCAGTGGGATCTTGGGAACTTGAGTGGAGACAGGAGCAGCGGCAGCCGGGCGGTGCCCGTGGCCAGGCAGCCCTGGTGCTGCCACCCCAGTCAGGGTCCAGAGGTATCGATCTTGAACCAGCAACCAAGTCTGGAGGTGTCTGCCACAGGAGCCTGGGTGGCCAGTGGCATCAGTAGGTGACCAGTGCCAGACATCAGCTCCCTCCCTGTCTAAACAAGGCTGGGCAACACCGGGCAGATAACTGTCTGCTTGAGTTTACAGAGAGGGTAACAAGGACAAAGGGCTGTGTTCAACTGCGGACTCTGTGGTCGCCAGCCTGGGAGAATTGAGAGGCGCATTGTTGTCATCAGTCTGGCTGGGGATTAGGCTGGGCTGAGAGACAGGCTTTCTGGAGAAGTTTTTTTTGGAAAGTGGACTGAGGTGTTCTCCTGCAACAGAAGCTTGGCTTGCTTCCCACCCAGCATGGCAGCAATCCAGAGGAGGGGCGGAAGCATCTGAGTCCTACCGGGGGACTGGAAAGGACCAGGCCAGATGCCCCGGGACCCAGGCAGCCTGGCGAGTGAACAGGCGCCCGCACCCCAGTCTGGTAGCATGGCTGGCGTGCGCGCCTGCACCCCAGCCCACAGAGAGGTCCTGCTGAAACCAGAAAAAACAGTTTGGACAGTTTGAAACCAACAAGAAAAGGTGTGGGGTTTTTTTGTAATCTTATATTTCTTAAATTTTATTATTTCTTTATCCTTCAATACTTTGTTCCTCTCCTTTCTTTTTTCCTGTTTTAGTCCTTCTTCCTTTCCTCCCAAACTTATCGCTTTTCCTCCCTTCTCCTGCCTTTTTTTCTTGTTTGTTTGTTTGTTGCTTTGTTTTCTTTTGCAAACAACTGCGAACTGGGAAAAGACCAGAATGGGTCCCAAAGAGGGGGCATCACAATAGAGACAGAAAGACAAATTTTACTTTGCTATACCAGAAAATCCACAAGTTGCTGCATATTTGTATTTTTTCATTATTCTCCGTTCTTTTATATTTTAATAGTATCTTTGTATTCCTCCCCTTTCTGTATAGGCTTCTCAGTCTTGGCTGGTTATATTGTATTATTTGACAGGTTTCCCCTCTTCTTTCCTCCACAGTGTATTGCTAATTTTTTGTACTTCACGCCACTTGTTTTCCTTTAGCACACTACCCAATGCTCTATACCCTCTATTGAGAGAGATCACATAGAGTCTGCCATATGATTGTTGCTCTAATATTATTGTAAATAATAGCTGTTCTATACAACTGTAAATGCTTCACAACACATCTCCTGGATCTTAGCCCACATTACAAGTTCCTGAATTCTATTACTGTAGGGATTAACTCTATTTGCTCACACACTACACCTATTTACTATTCCTCACTCTCGCCTTACCTCAAAATCTGACGACCTTCAACCTCACTCCCTTCTAGATCCAACTCACAAGCATTCCCTCCCCAACAAGAGACTTATTTTTTGTCCATCCTTTCTTAAAAGTTGCAAATTGGGTTGAAGATTATGGTTAACACTATATATAGCCTAAAAATCTTCTATCTTTTCTCTACTGGCTGTGACTGTAAATATCATAAAATACTACTCTGCTGTCATAAACCATTTTGCCTTCCACTCCAACTGATAACACACACACACACACACACACAAAAAGGAGTAGGTGGAAGCAGAGAAAAGCAAGATACCTGCAGGAGACTGCACCACTGAATTTCACAGGTATTCTACCACAAAAGTTCACAGCATATATCCAGGGAGTCAGAATAGATCAATTTAAGAAGCAGAGGCTGGACACGTAGATGGAAAAACTGTGCCTTCTCCCACAACCAAACTTGAATACAACAAAGGTTTAGTAAACAAAGGCACAGCCAAAGAACATAAAAATGAACTATAACACCTGGCTGGTGTAGCTCAGTGGATTGAGCGCGGGCCTGCGAACAAGAGGAGCGCGGTTCGATTCCCAGTCAGGGCACATGCCCGGGTTGCAGGCCAGTTCCCTGCAGGCCAACTCCCAGCAGGGGACGCACAAAAGGCAACCATACATTGATGTTTCTCTCCCTCTCTCCTTCCCCTCTTAAGATAAATAAATAAATAAAATCTTAAAAAAAAAACTGAACTATAAGGAAGTCCGACAACAACAAACCATTCAACCAAGACAGGTAAGAGGGGCAGAGCCAGCAGCGGAGTAGGGTAGGGCATGAAGGATCCCCCAACGCAGGCGACCCAGGCTCACAGGCAGCCGGGGTAGCATCGCGGACCCAGTGAGGGTGCGGGGCAGGCTGAGCGCAGTTGCACATTCACATGCGCAGATAAACCCAGCAAAGGAGTGAGCAGTGAGACTGACCGCACAGCCCAGGCAGCAAGAGGAGGCAGAGGGGATGGCCATTGATTTCCTCTGACCCCACTCCCATATACAGCATCACAACCCAGAGACTGGGTCACCCCACCCTGGTGAACACCTAGGTCTCCGTTCCTCATATGTAACAGACATGAACATTCCAAAATATGGCTCAAGAAGAACTCAAAGCCCCAGAGCCAATAACTCTAAGTGACCTAGAAATAGCGAACCTCTCAGATACAAAGTTCAAAACACTGGTAATCAGGATGCTCACAAAACTGGTTGATTATAGTCACAAATTAGAGGAACATATGAAGGCTAAACTAATTGAAATGAAGGGAAGTGCACAGGAAACCAATAGTGATAGAAAGGAAACTGGGACTCAAATCAATGGAATAGACTAGAAGGAAGAACGAAACATCCAACCAGAAATGAATGAAAAAACAAGAATTCAAAAAAAAATGAGGAGAGGCTTAGGAACCTCCAGGACATCTTTAAACATTCCAACATCCAAATTATAGGGGTAACAGAAGGGGAAAAGGAACAGCCACGAGTGGAAAACATATTTGAACAAATAATAAAGAAGAAATTCCCCAGTCTGGCAAAGTAAATAGACTTCCAGGAAATCCAGGAAGCTCAGAGAGTGCCAAAGAAGTTGGACCCAAGAAGGAACACACCAAGGCACATCATAATTACATTGCCCAAGATTAAAATGAAGGAGAGAATCTTAGAAGCAGCAATAGATAAGGGGACAGTCACCAACAAAGGAGTTCCCATCACACTGTCAGCGTATTTCTCAAAAGAGACCTTACAGGCAAGAAGGAGCTGGAAGGAAGTATTCCAAGTCATGAAATCCAAAGACCTACAGCCAAGATTGCTTTATCCAGCAAAGCTTCAATTTAGAATGCAAGGACAGATAAAGTGCTTCTCGGATAAGCTCAAGTTCAAGGAGTTCATCATCACCAAGCCCTTACTATATGAAATGTTAAAGGAACTTATATAAGAAAAAGAAGATTAAAATATGAACAGTGAAAGGACAGCAAACTCACAGTTATCGACAAACACACCTACCACAAAAGCAAACCAAAAGAACAGCTAGATCAAGGGCGCCACCACAGAACTGAAGAACACATAGAGGATTAGCAACAGGGGAGTGGGAGAGGGAGAAGGGGGAAGAAGGTACAGAAAATAGCATAGACAGTAGGTAGAAAATAGATAGGGGGAGGGCAAGAATAGTAGGAGAAATATAGAGTCTAATGAACTTGAGACACATGGTCATAAACTAAAGGGGGGAATGGTGGGGGAGAAGGTGTGTGGGCTGGAGAAGAATGAAGGGGGGAAATAGAACAACAACTGTAATAGTATATTCAATAAAATACATAAAATAAAAAAAGAAGCTAAGGCTAACAAGAAGAGTCTCAGAAACAATAAGGAAACAAAGAAATAACCCCCCCAAAAAAGAAAAGAGAAGGGTCTGACAATGGGAAGTCTCAGAAAAAATGTTAGATGAAATAGAGGCAAGTCAAGTATCAGATATTGAATTCAAACCACTGGTTACCAGGAAATTCAAAGAGCTCACAATGAGCTACCAGAAACTACAGGAGAGCTACAATGAACTCACTGCAAATTATATCACAATGAAAGGGGAAATAGAAACTATTTCCTCAGCAAAGGCCAAGAGAAAATAAAGAATACAATTTCTGTACTGAAGAACACAGTAGAAGGAATGAAAAGCAGGATCGATGAAACAGAAGATCAAATCAGCGAGTTGAAAGACAAAGTAGAAAAAAACTCCCAGAAAGAGCAAGAAAAGGAAAAGAGCCTCAGAAACAATGAAGAGGGATTAAGAGAAATGCAAGACAATATGAAACATAGTAATATCCAAATAATAGGAATGCGAGAAGGAGAAGAAGAACAAGGGGTAGAAAAACTATTTGAAAAAGTAATGAGGGAAAACTTTCCTAACTTGATGAGAGAAAAAGTCACAAAAATTCAGGAATCAGAGAGAGTCCCAATCAAGAGGAACCCAAAGAGGCCCACTTCAAGACACATCATCCTTAAAATGGCAAAATTTCAAGACAAAGAGAGAATCTTAAAGGCAGCAAGGGAGAAAAAGGAAGTAACATACAAGGGAGCCCCAATAAGGTTAGCTACTGACTTCTCAATGGAAAGACTCCAAGCAAGAAGAGAATGCCAAGAAATATTTCAAGTAATGAGAACCAGAGGCCTACAACCAAGGCTACTTTACCCAGCAAGGCTCTCAATCAAGATAGAAGGCCAAATAAAGAGCTTCCAAGACAAAAGACGTCAAAAAGAATATACCTGCACCAAACCAGCTCTACAAGAAATACTAAAAGGACTGCTTTATGGAAAGGAAGGAAAAGACAGAGACAGAGTGGGACTCAGGTTCAAAAATGGCAATGAATAAGTACCTATCAATAATAACCTTAACTGTAAATGGATTAAATGCTCCAATCAAAAGACATACAATAGCTGAAGGGACAAGAAAGCATGACCCACACATATGCTGCCTACAGGAGACCCACCTCAGGACGAAAGACCATTACAGACTAAAACTGAAAGGCTGGAAACAAATTTTCCAAGAAAACAGGCAAGAAAAAAAAGCCGGGGTAGCAATTCTCATATCAGACAAAATAGACTTCAGAAATAGGACCATATAGAGAGACGCAGAAGGTCACTTCATAATACTCAAGGGAAGAACACAATAACATCGTAAATATATATGCACCCAACATACAATCACCCACATATATAAAGAAAATCTTAAAGGATTTCAAGAAACATATTGACAGCAAAACAAATATAGTATGGGATTTGAACAGCCCACTCTCAAAAATGGACAGTTCTTCCAAACAAAATATAAAAAAATATGTTGTGACATTAAACAATACAGTAGATGAAATGGACTTAACTGATATATATAGGGCCCTTATCCAAAAGAAGCTAAATACACATTCTTTTCAAATGCAAATGAAATATTTTCAAAGATAGACCACATGATAGGACAAAAAATGAGCCTCAACAAATTCAAGAAAATTGAAATCATACCAAGCATTTTCTCTGTCCACAAGGGACTGAGATTGGAAACCAACCCCTGCCAAAAAAAAAAACACCCAAACATGCAAAATCATGGAGACTGACTGGTATGCTATTAAACAATGAATGGTTCAAGAATGAAATTAGGGAAGAAGTCAAAAAGTTTCTAGAAACGAATGAAAATGAACTCACAACAACCCAAAACTTATGGAACACAGCGAAGGCAGTCTTCAGAGGGAAGTTGATAGACACATTTTAACATTACCTAAAGAAGATAGAAATATTTCAAATAAACAACCTAACCTTAAACCTACAAGAACCCGAGGAACAACAACAAAGACAGCCCAGAGCAAGTAGAAGGAAGGAAATAACCAAGACCAGAGCAGAATTAAATGACATAGAGACGAAAAGCACAATTCTAAGGATCAATGGATCCAGGAGTTGGTTTTTTGAAAAGATAAATAAAATAGACAAACCTTTAAGTAGGCTCATCATGAAAAGAAAAGAGAGGGCGCAAATAAACACATTCAGAAGTGAAAGAGGAGAGATTACAACCGATACCACAGAAATAGAAGGGATTGTAAGAAATTACTATGCAGAACTGTATGCCAAGAAATTTGAAAACCTAGGTGAAATGGACAAATTGCCAGAAGAATATAATCTTCCAAATCTCAATGAAGAAGAAGCAGAAGCCTGAACAGAATAAGAGCAGATGAAATTGAGGCAATGATCAAAAAACTGCTGACACACAAGAGTCCTGGACCAGATGGTTTCAGAGGAGATTCTTCAAAGCATTTAAGGAAGAGCTAACCCCTATTCTTCACAAGCTATTCCAAAAAATCCAAAATGATGTGAAACTCCCCAACTCTTTTTATGAAACCAGCATCATCCTAATTCCAAAACCAGAGAGAGATACAACGGAGGAAGAAAACTTCAGGCCAATATCGCTGATGAACATAGATGCTAAAATCCTCAACAAAATATTGACAAATCTAATACAACAATACATTAAAAAGATCACACACCATATCCTAGTGGGATTCATCCCAGGGATGCAAGGATGGTTCAATATTTGCAAATCACTAATTATAATACATCGCATAAACAAAAGCAAAGACAAAAACCACATGATTATATCAATACATGGGGAAAAAGCTTTTTATGAGGTACAATACCCATTTATGATAAAGGCACCCAGCAAAGTGTGAATAGAGGGAGCATTCCTCAATATAATAAAGTCCATATATGACTGACTCACAGCCAACATCATACTCAATGGGCAAAAACAAAAATCTTTTCCACTTAGATTAGGAACAAGACATGGTTGTCCACTTTCACCACTTCTAGTAGAAAGTAGTGGTACCACTTTCTAGTATTGAAAGTTTTAGGACTTCCGCCAAGATGGAGGCATAGGTGGTAATACTGTGCCCTCTCCCACAACCAAGTTTGAATACAACAAAGGTTTGGAGAAACAAAGTCACAACCAAAGGACAGAAAATTGAATTATACAGAAGTCCGAATACATCTAACCGTTCAACGGGGACGGTAAGAGGGGCGGAGCCAGTAGCGGGCAGGGTCGGGCAGGACAGGTCCCCCGACCCAGGTGCGCAGGCAGCCGGAACAATTCGGGGTGCGGGGCAGACTGACCGCGGTCGCACATTCGCGCACAGTGAGACGGACCACGCAGACCCCAGGGAGCGAAGGCTGACGGCGGTGGCACACTCCTGTGCAGTGGGACGAAACGCGTGGGCCTGGTGACGGCAGCAGCTGCGACACAGGTGAGGGCCAAGGAGGCAGGCGGCAGACAGGACGCCATAGTCCCCCTTTGATCTTGCTCCCACATACAGTGTCGCAACCCAGCAACCTAGTTGCCCTGCGCTAATGAACACCTTAGGGCTCCGATCCTGCTACGGAATAGGCACAAACAGCCCAAAAGATGGTGCAAGAAGAACTCAAAGCCCCAGAGCCAATAACTCTAAGCGACTGAGAAATTGCCAGCCTCTCAGAAGCACTATTCAAGACACTATTTATCAGGATGCTCACAGAACTGGTAGATTATAGTCACAAATTAGAGGAACATAGTCACAAATTAGAGGAACATATGAAGGCTAAACTAATTGAAATGAAGAGAGATGCACAGGAAACCAATAGTGATGGAAAGGAAACTGGGACTCAAATCAATGGAATGGACCAGAAGGAACAACAAAACATCCCACCAGAAAGGAATGAAGAAATGAGAATTCAAAACAATGAGGAGAGGCTTAGGAACCTCCAGGACATCTTTAAACATTCCAACATCTGGATTATAGGGGTACCAGAAGGGGGAAAGAAACAGCCACGAGTGGAAAACGTATTTGAACAAATAATAAAGGAGAACTTCCCCAGTCTGGCAAAGGAAATAGACTTCCAGGAAATCCAGGAAGCTCAGAGAGTCCCAAAGAAGTTGGACCCAAGAAGGAACACACCAAGGCACATCATAATTACATTAGCCAAGACCAAAATGAAGGAGAGAATCCTAGAAGCATCAAGGGATAAGGGGACAGTCACCTACAAAGGAGTACCCATCAGACTGTCAG
>NW_028083231.1:1569983-1573076 GCF_014824575.4 Sturnira hondurensis
CTATTCTTCATACCTTCTACTGTGTTCTTCAGTTCAGAAATTGTATTCTTCATTTCCTCTTGGCCTTTACTAAGGGTTTCCATTTCCTTTTTCATGTTGGTGTAGTTTGCAGAGAGCTCACTGTAGCTCCCCTGTAGTTTCTGGTAGCTCATTGTAAGCTCTTTGAATTTCCTGATAACCAGTGCTTTGAATTCAATATCTGATAGTTGGCTTGCCTCTATTTCATCTAACGTTCTTTCTGAGACTTCCTCCTTTTCTTTCATTTGGGGATTGTTTCTTTGTCTTCCCATTGTTTGTGTTGCTCTTCTTGTTGGCTTCAGCTTCTTAAAGTGATCTGTTCTGGGTTCCTGGGTTTATGGTGTGAACTTCTGTGGTAAGATGCCTGTGAGATTCAGTGGTGCAGTCTCCTGCAGGTATTTTGGTGTTCTCCACTTCCACCTACTCCTCTTGTTGGCTTCCAGCTGGTCAAACCTTTTCTTCTGGTCTCCCTATCTGCAGCATCCTGAGGGGCTATTAGTGTGGCCTTTCTCTCCTCTCGGTGAACTTAGCTGGTCTCACCAGTGCCCTCCCAAGATCCACAATGGCGCCGCTCTCCCGTGCCCGGCTGAGAGCAGGTTTTTCCCCAGGCTTCCCAGCTCTGCCCTGGCATAAGGGCACGCACTCCCAGCCAGGCTTTCCTGGTCTTGCAGGCTTGGGCTTGGACCTTTCCCAGTGCTGTATCTGCACACACTGGGCAACTCACAATTCTTCCAAGCTGGCAACCACGGCCTGACTCCCGGTGCTTCTCAGTCTGAGCCCAGCTGGGTAGGGATGGATCTGGCGATTGGCGCTTCCCCAGGGGCCCTGTCAGTCGAGCGCAGAGCCCCGAGGCTGTGTGAGCGCCGGCTGGATTCCCAGGCTGGTGTCCCCGGGTATGGGGAATGTGCACCACCGGGAATGCACGACACTGGGAATGCACACCACCGAGAATGCACGGGACTCCCAATCCTCCAAGCCGGCAACTACAGCCTGCCTTCCGGTGCTTCTCAGCCTGTGCCCGGCTGGGCAGGGAGGGAGCTGGTGACTGGTGCTCTTCCAGGGGCACTGACAGTATCCCGAAGTTCCCGGAGACTGTGGGAGCCCTGGCTCAGGCTACTGGGAATGCCGGGGCCCCTCAGTTCCCCAAACTGGCAAACACAGCCTGACTCCAGGGGTTATCAGGGCTCTCCGGTATGCTTCCCAATGCCCACTCCTCTCTCTGCCACTACAGGCAGACCGATCTCTCCTGGTGTTTTCCAATCTGCACCCTGCTGGTTAGAGAGGATGCCGGTGACTAGTTCTCTCATAGGGTTGTCGTTGTTGCCCTCCCTCGGCTCTCAGAGATCAGGGAGGCCCTGCCAGGGCCCTGACGCTGCCTGCCTGGCGAAGGGCCCGAAGCCTCTGTGCTGTTCCCTCTACCTTGCTGATCTGAGGTCCGTCTCCTCTCCTCAACCTCTGGTCATTCAGTGTCCGATATACTCTCTGGGGTCCTGCCGTCCCATATGTTGGGTCCCTGTTGGGTGTTCGCTGTGCTCCTCTGCAGAGCAGCCTGTTTTTTCTCCGGCGCATGAAGGGAAGCGAAATCCTTTGTCCTACTCCACGGTCATCTTCCTACTCTCTCGAAAATTTTCAAAAAAGATCCCTTGGATACAAAATCTGATCCAAGTGGCTCAAAATTAATTCTATGATATATTTTTCTAAAGTCATATTATTTTGGAACTCTATATTTTTTAATATATTTTTGATATTTTATTTATTTATTTTAGAAAGGGGAAGGGAAGGAGAGTGAGAGAGAAACATTAATGTGTGGTTGCCTCTCATATGTCCCCTACTGGGGACCTGGCCTGCAACCGAGGCATGTGCCCTGACTGGGAATTGAACTAGCAACCCTTTGCTTCACAAGCCTGTGCTCAATCCATGGAGCTACGCCAGCCAGGGCTGAATTTTTTTTTAATGGCAAAAAAATACCACTGAGTTGAACTTTTTTATTTTGATAATGTACAGAGAGAATATTAACAGTCCACTTTTTATGAATTCTAAACACCACCAGCAATTTTCCATAAGATGATGTTGTCTTTCACAGACCAGTGTCTGATCTGGAAAAGTCCAACCCACCTTCTTCTCTATCCATCGAATTAATTTGTCTTCTCAGAAGTCTTGTTGGATGTTTTCTTTGTTTGCCTCTCCATGTTGCTGCTTCATTTAACAGACTTCATTTTCTAACTGCATAATAGTCCTTTCAATCTCATAATTCTTACTGACCAGGGATAACCAGTTTGACTCCATTTCTCTTAATTTAGATCAGCTGTGAGTTGCATGTTCTTTTTGCTACCAGTTTAAACATTGAATATGTTTCCTTAACTTTTGGAGTTCTTTCTGTGTATGTTCAATCATATAAACTAGATTTTCATTATGTACTTTCTAGGCATTGCACCCGTGCTGCGACCTTAGTTCCAGATTCTCAATCCAAACTGCTTGATGCTCCAAGTGGGCCATGGAATTGTTCACACACTTTTGCCATGCAGTGATGTCATTTTTCTGACCCAAAGAAGGGGAGGGAAATTCATATCATTTCATACTGAGCAATTCAAGTGGTTTTAAGGCAGCCAGTCTTTCAAATTCATTTCTCATTATGTTGGTTTAAAAATCAGTATAGTCTGGTGCTGTCAGGTAGGTCAGGTAGTTCTTAGTAGGTCCGTATCTGTGAGTTTCCTTCTCCACCAGCACTGCAACTGCTTCCTGCACACCAGGCACTTCATAACCTTGGTCAAAATACAGCAGCGCATCCACCACAACCTCACCAGCCACCAGCCCAGTGCCTGCCATGCTTCAGTTCTCCTGAGTTTTCTGGCTCTCCTTTGCCCATTTTTATTTTTTTATTTTTATTTTTAATATATTTTATTGATTACACCATTACAGTTGTTCTATTCCCCCCTTCATTCCCCTCCACCCGCATACTCCCTCCCCCACCATTCTCCCCCCTTAGTTTATAACCACGTGTCTCAAGTTCTTTAGATTCTATATTTCCCCCACTATTCTCGCCCTCCCCCTATCTATTTTCTACCTCCCTACTTT